>NC_057800.1:103835931-103883822 GCF_018294505.1 Triticum aestivum | reverse complement strand
GTTGAAAAAGACGGAGAGGGCTGGTTGAATAGTAGCCGGTGGATGAGCGCGTGGTGGAGGCTGGATGAACAGGAGCCCATGGATGAATAGTCGCAGGTGGAGGTTGGAGGAGGTCGACGGTGGATGAACAGTAGCCCGTGGAGGCTGGAGGAGGTCGATGGTGGAGATGAACAGTATCCCATGGAGTCCCATTTTGCGGTACGCCACACCCCTCCCGATGAACAAGACCCCCATTTTGACCGTAGCGCTCCAACACAAGTCCGTTTCCTCCGTTTTGCGGTACGCCACACCCCTCCCGATCAATATGTGAAAAGCTCGTAGGCAATGGATCAGTGATGGATAATTATGTCGGGTGCGATTCCTCATGCAACAGTTATAACATAGGGTGACACAGAACTAGCTCCAGTTCATCAATGTAATGTAGGCATGTATTCCGAATATAGTCATACATGCTTATGGAAAAGAACTTGCATGACATCTTTTGTCCTACCCTCCCGTGGTAGCGGGGTCCTATTGGAAACTAAGGGATATTAAGGCCTCCTTTTAATAGAGTACCAGACCAAAGCATTAACACTTAGTGAATACATGAACCCCTCAAACTACGGTCATCACCGGGAGTGGTCCCGATTATTGTCACTTCGGGGTTACCGGATCATAACACATAGTTGGTGACTATTGAATTGCAAGATAAGATCAAGAAATCACATATATTCATGAAAACATAATAGGTTCAGATCTGAAAATCATGGCACTCGGGCCCTAGTGACAAGCATTAAGCATAGAAAAGTCATAGCAACATCAATCATAGAACATAATTGATACTAGGGATCAAACCCTAACAAAACTAACTCGATTACTTGATAAATCTCATCCAACCCATCACCGTCCAGCAAGCCTACGATGGAATTACTCACGCACAACGGTGAGCATCATGACATTGGTGATGGAGGAAGGTTGATGATGACGCTGGCGATGAATTCCCCTCTCTAGAGCCCTGAACGGACTCCAGATCAGCCCTCCCAATGAAGATTAGGGCTTTGTGGCAGCTCCATATCGTAAAACGCGGTGAATCCTTCTCTCTGATTTTTTCCTCCCCGAACGTGAATATATAGAGTTGGAGTTGATGTCGGTGGAGCCTCAGGGGGCCCACGAGGCAGGGGGCGCGCCCTGCGCCCTCATGGACAGGGTGTGGGCCCCCTGGTGCTAATTCTCTCACCAGTATTTTTTATTATTTCCAAAACGTGTCTCCGTAAATTTTCAGGTCATTCTGAGAACTTTTATTTCTGCACAAAAATAACACCATGGCAATTCTGCTAAAAACAACATGAGTCCGGGTTAGTTCCATTCAAATCATGCAAGTTAGAGTCCAAAACAAGGGCAAAAGTGTTTGGAAAAGTAGATACATTGGAGACGTATCAATGCCTTTCGGGTTGAAGAGCGCGGGTTCGACATTTGCCCAAGCGGTCCAAATTGGTTTTGAGCCCCAACTGCATAGAAATATGGAAGCCTATATGGATGATATAGTAGTCAAAACCAAAGACAAGGCCACGCTCATGCAAGATCTGGACGAAATAGTTGCCAACCTATGCAAAATCAACCTCAAGCTCAACCCAGAAAAGTGTGTGTTTGGCATTCCATCCGGCAAACTTCTCGGGTCCTTTGTGTCTCAACGTGGAATCGAAGCAAATCCCGACAAGATCAAAGCAATTGAGCAGATTGAGGTGCCAAGACGAGTCAAAGATGTTCGAAGGCTTGCCGGTTGTGCCGCTGCTCTAAGTAGGTTCATCTCCAAATTTGCTGAGCGCGCCCTCCCCTTCTTCAAAGTTTTGAAGAAGACGGGTCCAATGAAATGGACTCCGGAGGCAGAGGCGGCGCTGCAAGATTTGAAGAGGTACCTCTCCTCCACGCCAATACTAGTCACACCTAAACCGCAAGAGCCGTTGCTGCTATACCTAGTGGCAACGAATCAAGTGGTTAGTGCTGCGCTAGTGGCACAGAGAGAATTTGAGGAAGAAGAAGCAGTAGCAGCAGAGCCTTTGGATGATGAGCCGAAGCTCTCCCTGCTACCTCTTGAGCACTACGTTGGTTTTCCCCGAAGAGGAAGGGATGATGCAGCAAAGTAGCATAAGTATTTCCCTCAGTTTTTGAGAACCAAGGTATCAATCCAGTAGGAGGTTGCGCGCGAGTCCCTCGTACCCACGCAAAACAAATAAATCCTCGCAACCAATGCGATAAGGGGTTGTCAATCCCTACACGGCCACTTATGAGAGTGAGATATGATAGATATGATAAGATATTATTTTTGGTATTTCTATGATAAACATGCAAAGTAAAATAAAAGCAAAGGAAATAACTAAGTATTGGAAGATTAATATGATGAAGATAGACCCGGGGGCCATAGGTTTCACTAGTGGCTTCTGTCAAGAGCATAAGTATTTTACTGTGGGTGAATGAATTACTGTTGAGCAATTGACAGAATTGAGCATAGTTATGAGAATATCTAGGTATGATCATGTATATAGGCATCACATCCGAGACAAGTAGACCGACTCCTGCTTGCATCTACTACTATTACTCCACTTATCGACCGCTATCCAGCATGCATCTAGAGTATTAAGTTCATAAAAAGAGAGTAACACCTTAAGCAAGATGACATGATGTAGAGGGATAAACTCGTGCAATATTATGAAAACCCCATCTTGTTATCCTCGATGGCAACAATACAATACATGCCTTGCTGCCCCTACTGTCACTGGGAAAGGACACCGCAAGATTGAACCCAAAGCTAAGCACTTCTCCTATTGCAAGAAAGATCAATCTAGTAGGCCAAACCAAACTGATAATTCGAAGAGACTTGCAAAGATAACCAATCATACATGAAAGAATTCAGAGAAGATTCAAATATTGTTCATAGATAAACTTGATCATAAACCCACAATTCATTGGTCTCAACGAACACACCGCAAAAGAAGATTACATCGAATAGATCTCCACAAGAGAGGGGGAGAACATTGTATTGAGATCCAAAAAGAGAGAAGAAGCCATCTAGCCAATAACTATGGACCCGTAGGTCTGAGGTGAACTACTCACACTTCATCGGAGGGGCTATGGTGTTGATGTAGAAGCCCTCCGTGATGGATACCCCCTCCGGCGGAGCTCCGGAACAGGCCCCAAGATGGGTTCTCGTGGATACAGAAAGTTGCGGCGGTGGAATTAGGGTTTTGGCTCCATATCTGATCGTTTTGGGGTACGTAGGTATATATAGGAGGAAGGAGTACGTCGGTGGAGCAACAGGGGGCCCACGAGGGTGGAGGGTGCGCCTGGGGGGGGGGGGGTAGGCGTGCCCCCTACCTCGTGGCCTCCTCCTTTGTTTCTTCACGTAGGGTCCAAGTCTCCTGGATCATGTTCGGTGAGAAAATCACATTCCCGAAGGTTTCATTCCATTTGGACTCCATTTGATATTCCTTTTCTTAGAAACCCTAAAATAGGCAAAAAATGGCAATTCTGGGCTGGGCCTCCGGTTAATAGGTTAGTCCCAAAAATAATATAAAAGTGGATAATAAATCCCAATAATGTCCAAAACAGTACATAATATAGCATGGAGCAATCTAAAATTATAGATACGTTGGAGACGTATCAAGCATCCCCAAGCTTAATTCCTACTCGTCCTCGAGTAGGTAAATGATAAAAACAGAATTTTTGATGCGGAGTGCTGCTTGGCATAATTTTAATGTAATTCTTCTTAATGGTGGTATGAATATTCAGACCCGAAAGATTCAAGACAAAAGTTCATATTGACATAAAAATAATAATACTTCAAGCATACTAACTAAGCAATTATGTATTATCAAAATAACATGGCCAAATAAGTTCATCCCTACAAAATAATATAGTTTAGTCATGCTCCATTTCTGTCACACAAGAATGCTCTCATCATGCAGAACCCTGATGACAAGCCAAGCAATTGTTTCATACCTTAGCAATCTCAAACCTATAAACTTTCACGCAATATATGAGCGCGAGCCATGGACATAGCACTATGGGTGGAATAGAATATGATGATGGGGGTTATGTGGAGAAGACAAAAAGGAGAAAATCTCACATCAACGAGGCTAATCAATGGGCTATGGAGATGCCCACCGATTGATGTTAATGCAAGGAGTAGGGATTGCCATGCAATGGATGCACTAGAGCTAAAAATGTATGAAAGCTCAACAAAAGAAACTAAGTGGGTGTGCATCCAACTTGCTTGCTCACGAAGACCTAGGGCACTTGAGGAGGCCCATTATTGGAATATACAAGCCAAGTTCTATAATCAAAATTCCCACTAGTATATGAAAGTGACAAAACAAAAGACTCTATCATGAAGATTATGTTGCTACTTTGAAGCACAAGTGTGGCAAAGGATAGTAACATTGTCCCTTCTCTCTTTTTCTCTCATTTTTTTGTTTGGGCCTTTCTCTTTTTATGGCCTTTTTTTATTTCCTCAATTGGGACAATGGTCTAGAAAATGATGATCATCGCACTTCTATTTACAACTCAATGATTACAACTCGATGCTAGAACAAAATATGACTCTATATGAATGCTTCCGGCAGTGTACCGGGATATGCAATGAACCAAGAGTGACATGTATGAAAGAATTATGAATGGTGGCTTTGCCAGAAATACTATGTCAACTACATGATCATGCTAAGCAATACGACAATGATGAATGTGTCATGATAAACGGAATGGTGGAAAGTTGCATGGCAATATATCTCGGAATGGCTATGGAAATGCCATAATAGGTAGGTATGGTGGCTGTTTTGAGGAAGATATAAGGAGGTTTATGTGTGAAAGAGCACATCATATCACGGGGTTTGGATGCACCGGCGAAGTTTGCACCAACTCTCAATGTGAGAAAGGGCAATGCACGGTACCGAAGAGGCTAGCAATGATGGAAGGGTGAGAATGCGTATAATCCATGGACTCATCATTAGTCATAAAGAACTCACATACTTATTGCAAAAATCTACAAGTCATCAAAAACCAAAGCACTGCCCACATGTAGCGCCCCGAGACCGATGTGCCAGGTGTCTTCCAGTTATTCGCTGTTGAGTGCCTTGTCATATTTGCTTCTTGCTTCATGATCATCATTGTTTTACATGGCATTGTGCCTCTTGTCATTTTTGCATTTCATCATAATCACCATGTGCATTGCATTCTTCATGATGTTGTGTTGCTCTATTCATGTCGTATGTATCAACCCCTTTCCGCTCCCTCTCAAACCTAGCCTTGCACCATCACCTTCTTCTTCCTCTTCTTTTACTTCTTTATGCAAGCGAGTTCTTCCCCGCCCCTTTAATGTTCATTCTTTTATAATGCTAGTGCACCATGCCTACACCCTCTCTGCCAATTTTTCAGCTCATTTGAAGATATTTTGGTTGGGTTCAAAAATACCTCAAGTTTGAATTATATTCAAACTTGTTTTATTTTTCTACCTCTAAAAATGCCCAAAACAATAATTTCAAATACTACAAAACTCCAGGAGCTCGAGAATATTTTTATATCTGAAAAACTCTTGTCCTAGCCCCCTGGCCATTTTTCTTTTCTTTTGTTGTTTATTTAAATAAACAGAAACTTAAAGGAAATGGAAAAGGCCACAGCAGCAGCCAGCTGGGCCTCACCTCCAGGCTGGCCCAGTTTTTCCCACGCCCGCAGCCTGCTAGCGCCGACTCTTTCCCTCTCTCTCTCGCCGGGCCCGCCTGACAGCAACCCATCCCCCTCATAGTCACCTGCTCCATTCCCTCTGTCTCCCTCGCTTCAGAGCCAGAGCGCTCGCACCGTCGCGCCGTGAGCTCACGGACGTCGAGGCCAGCTCCTTCCCGCGCCCCTATAAAGCCCCGCAGCGACCCCTAGGGTTTCCTCCTCCCTCCTCACGCCCCCATCTCTCTCTTCCCCCCTATTTTCCCTTCTTCTTCAAGAACAGAGAGCACCACCGAGAGCTTCGCCGTCTCCTGCTTGGTCGGAGGCCACCACAGTCGTCTCCAACATGTCCATCTTCATCGTCGACGTCGACTACACCCGTTCAGACGTCTTCCCTGAGTCGGATCGCCAAGTTCCATGCTGATGGCCTCCTCCCCTGCCTCCTCTGCTTCGCGGACAGCAAGTCCACCGGAGATCTTCGCCTCCCTGCCGTCGATCTACTGCATCCCCGGTGACATATTCTTGTCCTAGGTATACTAGGTATAACCAGACCCATCCCTGCTCTTTCTTGTTGCCGACCGATCCCTGTACGCGTCGCTAGTTTCGTGCCTTCGTCTAGCTGTCGGTGCTCCGGCGAATTCTGCAAACGTCTTTCTGTAGTTGTTGGGGTTGTTGTATCATGCTCGTCCAGCCCCGCTCTGGATCCCCTCACGTCTGGCCGTGCCTCTGCTTCGCCTTGCTGCCGCGAGTTTCGTCGCCCGCGCCGAGCTGTGCTCGTGCACGAGCCTGGCCTCTGCTTCCGCCTCACCCCACACATATACGCCACATTCGCTGTACGCACGCACCACACATGGTTCCGCACGCCCACCGCTATAGCTCCTGCCTCGCCATGCATTGCCGCCATGACCGCAAGCTCCTGCTCCCACACATGCCCGCTGGCTTCATTGCTCATGCTGCCCTTGCTGCACCTTCACTGCCACACCTCCACGCACACGCATCTGCATACGCACACGGTTGCGCTCGATTGCAAGCCCATGGCCCTTCTTCGTCTTGCCGCCGCCATGACCAAGGCGACCTCGAGTCTTCCGCGCACCTGAGCCTTTTGCATGATATCTCCTCACAGCGCATCAATGTCCCTTTTCCGCACGCCCGCCGGTGCTCTACAGCCTCTGTAGTCGCCTTCTTGATCGAGTTCGCCGCCGGCAGAGATTCCTGTGCGTTCATGGAAGGTCAGGGCTTGGCCTTGTCATCCTTTCAAAGGGCGCCATGCTCCTTCTCTATCGAGATCACAACACTAGCCCAGCTGGTTAGCCACACGCGCTCCCATCCGGGAGGTCCTGGGTTCGAGGCCCAGGCGACCCAGTTTTTTTCCATCTTTTCCATTTCTTTTGCACAGCCACTTGGGCCGAATCCTCATCTGGGCCGCTGCACCTTGATGCTTCGGGCCCGTGCATGTTTTTTTTTCTGCCTGTGGATTTGTTTAATTTCTGGTGCATTGCATATTTACAGATTTGCCACTGTTTTACATTGTCTATAGTTAAATATGCATGCATCTAAACTAAACGTACCATATATGCAAATGCTTAGTTTTTCATCTAGTTTCATAATATGCAATTTTCATCCAGGTTTAAAATGTTTAAATTGATGTTTGTTTAAATTTTCTCTATGGACATGCTAAAATGCTTTAATTCATAACTTAATAACTGTAACTCGGACTTTAATAAACTTTATATGTAAATGGGGTAGAAAAAAATGCCTAGTTTAACATGGTGGCCTCACTTTGCCTGTTTAATAACTCTAAAATTGTGTTTAGGGAAGAACAGTACCATAACCAAAATATGCACATGAGGATTTTTCTGGACTTGTTGTTTGTTGTTCCGGCCTCATTTAAACTTGCCTAGATAGGTAGTTTTGTTGTGCTTGACCCTCTTGCCATGTTAATTAACATTTAATATTTTGGGTACATAACCGAGATAGAACTAAATAGTTGTTGTGGTGTCTCGTCAATATGCAACTCGTTGCATATTGAGCTCCACTTAATTTGTAGTGTTGTTTGTGCACTTTGCCATGCCATGCCTTTTTAAACTGGACATGCATCATACTTGATTGTGCATCATGCCATGTTTATGTGTTGGTTGTTTACTATGTTGTTTGCTTCTTTCCGGTGTTGCTTCTCCGAGTTGGTTCCGATAACGTCGTGTTTGTGAGGATCCGTTCGACTTCGTCTGTTTGTCTTCTTCATGGACTTGTTCTTCTTCCTTGCGGGATTGCAGGCAAGATGACCATACCCTCGAAATCACTTCTATCTTTGCTTGCTACTTGCTCGCTCTATTGCTATGCTTATGCCGTCATACCTACCACTTGCTTATCATGCGTCCCATATTGTTAAGCCAAGCCGCTAACCCACCTTGTCCTAGCAAACCGTTGTTTGGCTATGTTACCACTTTGCTCAGCCCCTCTTATAGCGTTGTTAGTTGAAGGTGAAGATTGGAGCTTGTTCCATGTTGGGACATGGATATTTTGTTGGGATATCACAATATCTCTTATTTAATTAATGCATCTATATACTTGGGAAAGTGTGGAAGGCTCGGCCCTATGCCTGGTGTTTTGTTCCACTCTTGCCGCCCTAGTTTCTTACACGGTTGGGTTATAATGGGAACCCCTTGACTGTTCGCTTTGAATAAAACTCCTCCAGCAAGGCCCAACCTTGGTTTTACCTTTCGCCACCTAGCCTCTTCTTTTCCCTTGGGAGTCGCGCTCCCGAGGGTCATCATTATTTTAACCCCCCGGGCCAGTGCTTGTCTAAGTGTTGGTCCAACCCAGAGCATCGTGCGGGGCCGTCCCTTGGCAACTTGGGTTACGTTGGCCCCCGTACGCTTAGGTTATCCGGTGTGCCCTGAGAACGAGATATGTGCAGCTCCTATCGGGATTTGTTGGCATAGCGGGTGGTCTTGCTGGACTTGTTTTACCATTGTCAAGGATGTCTTGTAACCGGGATGCCGAGTCTGATCGGATTGTCTTGGGAGAAGGAATATCCTTCGTTGACCGTGAGAGCTTGTGATGGGCTAAGTTGGGACACCCCTGCAGGGATTTGAACTTTCGAAAGTCATGCCCGCGGTTATGGGCAGATGGGAATTTGTTAATGGCCGGTTGTATAAAACCTGAAGTTGATCTCAATTAAAATACATCAACCGCGTGTGTAACCGTGATGGTCTCTTCTCGGCGGAGTCCGGGAAGTGAACACGGTGTTGGAGTAATGCTTGACGTAGGTTGTTCTAGGATCACTTCTTGATCATAGTTGTTTGACCGTGCTTTTGCCTTCTCTTCTCGCTCTCATTTATGTATGTTAGCCACCATATATGCTAGTCGCTTGCTGCAGCTCCACCTCATACCTTTTACCCTTCCTATGAGCTTAAATAGTCTTGATCGCGAGGGTGTGAGATTGCTGAGTCCCCATGACTCATAGATACTTCCAAAACCAGTTTGCAGGTGCCGATGTTACCGAGTAGGTGACGCAACCAAGCTCAAGGAGGAGTTCAATGAAGATCTTGTCCTTTGTGTTGTTTCGTTCTAGTTGATCAGTAGTGGAGCCCAGTTGAGGTCGATCGGGGATCTGTGTAGCATTTGGGGTAGTCTTCTTTTATTTTGGTTCCGTAGTCGGACCTTGAGTGTATTTGGATGAATGTAATGCTTCATTCATGTATGGTGTGAAGTGGCGATTGTAAGCCAACTATGTATCTCTTTCCCTTATGTATTACATGGGTTGTGTGAAGATTACCTCACTTGCAACATTGCTTCAATGTGGTTATGCCTCTAAGTCATGCTTCGACACGTGGGAGATATAGCCGCATCGAGGGCGTTACAAGTTGGTTATCAGAGCCGTCCCCGACTTAGGAGCCCCCATGCTTGATCGAATCGCTGGCGTTGTTGAGTCTAGAAAAATGTTTTGAGTCATTTAGGATTTATATATATCGTAGAGTTAGGAATTCTTTTTACTCCTCAGTCCCTTCGTCGCTCTGGTGAGGCATCCTGACGTAGAGTTTTGACTCTTCTCTTCTCAAATTTCACTAAAAAAAATTTGGATCACGCAGGTATCTTGGAGTCGTTCCGATGGTTTTGTGACGAGACCATTGTTCTTGGTGCCTCCTGACATTTAGGGGTTGTGGCAGTGTCTCGGGGAGTTGAGCTCCGAGGTGTTGTCGTCACAATTTTATCGTTGAGATTCTGGAATACCTGAGTTTTGCCGACATCGAGAATCTCTTTTATGCAGTTATTGGTGAGATAACCTCGACGCCACCTAGTACTGGGGCGGGAGTTCGGGAGTATTGCCATAACTCGTATAACAGGTGCTTTTTGAAGGTTGAGGTAGACGATTTCCGAAGTTTTCTTGGTTATGTGTTGAAGGATGGATACAGCTGGATGTAGGAATTGTTAGTTTGGGTGAGATATTATGCTTCCCCTGTATCCCCAACACCTGATTGCATAACCAGAAAGTTTCGGGAGTTTATAAGTGGGAATTCAAGTAGCTCTTAGGATATCTTTCCGACAGATGTATGATATGAAATTGGGGTTCGACGTCTAGTGGTCCGCCTATCCACGGTTGGTTTTACAGTGGTCTCGTTGTGTCTTAAAGAGTCCTTGGCTATGCTGACTCGAGGACGCTTCGTATGTCATGTGCACTACCTTGTACATGATGGTGCTGTACGATCGAGCCCGTGTAGGCCCCACCACGAAAACTTCGGACGAAATCTCTATCATATGTTTGTTCCGGCTTATTTTGCAAGCCAATCCTTTGTTTTGTTTTTGAGTTGTGGTATTCGAGTTGCTTCAATGTCAAGTGTGGATTCCATCCCTTATCTGAACGGTGTTCTCATACTCCGATGTGAATACTAATCCTTCTCGATCATCGAGTCTGTCATGTCAATCCTTTTCAACCGGCGTGTTTTCTCTTCAAGTGGATCTGATTTTTTCAACATCCGCAAGATCAAGTATCAGTTCTTGTCAACGTGGTTTGTTTCATCCGTCTCCAAGTTGCCTTTATTTTACCCACCCTCCCACCCTTTTTCTTCAAGGACTCGGATATCTTAGTCAAGTATCCATCTTATGGATGTGAAGTCTCTTCATTCTTTTCTTTCAATGTTCTTATTCGGTGATTCTCATGAAGATCCTAACGGAGCCTCAAGTTCATCATTCATCATTCTTTTTCTTCTCTGGTGGAACCAATTCAAGCTTTGTTGATCATATTTTTCCTCGTTTCAAATGCCTTCTCATACCAGTGCACCTCATAATCATTCCCCGCTTACCATTCATTTGTTCTAGAGTGCTCAAGATATCTCGAAGATTCGTGTTACCACTCTACTTTCGTTCAAACTCTTTCGAGGTTGTTATCTCATTCAAGCCATTTTATTTAACCGGTGCAATCTCTCTTTTCAAGCAATCATTCCAAAGGTGTTTCTTCTCAGTGGGCCCTAACCCACAGGTCTTTTCCAGGATCTTACCTGACTCTTCTTATTCTCCCGGAGATATTATCATATCTTCTAAAGTTTGACGTAAGAATGAATTATCATCAGTCTAATGCCTTTCTCCAAGATCGGTTAAATTCTTCTCATCGTTGGCTCAATCTCTTCGCTTTTGATTCTTCCGGAGTGCCTCTACAATTATTGGTGGTGTTTCTCGTTGTCATTCTCGGATTTTGAACACCGAAGAAGAGTTTCTCTTTAATCTTGCTCCATTCTCTTCAAAATTCGTGATTCTAGCTTGTTGCCATCCTCCCATAATTATTTTCGATTGTGGGAATTCTTTTCACCTATCCGGAGCAGCTCAAGAGCCTTCTCAGTTTGTTATCCAGAGCCCATCATTTCAGAAGATTTATTCATTCTAGCTTTCAGCTATCATTCTCCAAATCTTACCGGTGCATCATTCAAGTATTCTCTTATCAGCTCTTGATCTCTTCGTTATTTTGCATCTAAATTCTCTCAAACATCTTCGTTCATTTGCTAATTCTTGCCGGTGCCTCGATATCTTTCCTTTGATCGTTCCCAATTCTTACGGTGGTTCGTTCAAGATTCTCTTCCATGGTTGTCATATTAATTCATTCGTTGTTTCATCCTACCGGTGGTTCGTTGAAGACCTTCCTCAAGTTTGAGCTATATTTATATTTAATCCTTTCGACGAGAATAAGTGGTATGCCAAATCTGCTGCTTGTCATCAATTTAAAATGGTGAAGGATACACATAACGTAATTCTTATTTTTGTTTCATCGAGTGAACTCAATTCCCTATTCCGGAGGCTCATCAAATTCTTGTTTTCATTTGTTTCATCTTTCTTTTCCAGAGTTCCAAGTTTTTCCGCATTATATCGTCGTGAAGACCCATCTAATCATTACAAGGATTCACCTTGTGTTTTCAACTTCTCTTTCTTTTCGTTATCCTTTTGTTTACCAGAGTTCTTCATGAAGGTTCTACATGATGGTTCATCAAGGATTTAATTCCTTCTCGAAGTGTTCATCAAGATTCATTTCAGAGGAGCTCAAGAATTCTTCATCTTGCAATCCAGAGTGCAAGTCTTTCTACCGTATCATTGGAGGTGGTATTATGTCATTCTTGATAATTTGAGTTCATGTTTCATGGTTCACATGTTGTTAAGAATGAGATATATTAAATCCATCTATCTCGTCATTGGAGTTATCTTCGGTTCAAATTTTCACCTAAAGCCTTCCCTAAGGGTTATTGCTATTTATGGTGCTCTGAAAGGACCCAAGTTCGTCTTTTATACTCCCGGTGAATAAGTTTCTCGTCTCCTTCTTGATATCAAGCCAATCTATTGTTTTTCCGTGAGTGACAGAATTTCACCTCAAGTTTTCGAGATGTTTTCCATAAGTCCACTTCAAGCCTATCTTTTCGTTGTTGGGCTTCCAACAACTCCATTCGACCCTTCTCCTAAAGATGCCTTTCCAAGCTCTTTTCTAGCCGAAGTTGGAATTTTCTTCTCCATTCTTTCATTTCAATTATCTATCTTCTATTCTTTCTCCTGGAGGCTTTCTGATGTTGCTTTTTTGATCATCATCTCGAGATGGTGAGTATCGTGTTCTTTTCATGCCTATCCTTTTAACCGGAGTGTTGTGCCATTTTGCTCTAGTTCTTTTCATTCTATCAAGCTGTTCAACCTCTCAAGATTCTTGGGTTTCACTCGTTTGTCAAAGAAGCAACTTAGTTTTACCTCTTCTCTTTCTCTTCCGTTTTCCCTCCGGTGCCATTCTAGATCTCGGGACGAGATCCTCTCGTAGTGGTGGAGTGTTGTAGCGCCCCGAGACCGATGTGCCAGGTGTCTCCCAATTATTCGCTGTTGAGTGCCTTGTCATATTTGCTTCTTGCTTCATGATCATCATTGTTTTACATGGCATTGTGCCTCTTGTCATTTTTGCATTTCATCATAATCACCATGTGCATTGCATTCTTCATGATGTTGTGTTACTCTATTCATGTCGTATGTATCAACCCCTTTGCTATCCCTCTCAAACCTAGCCTTGCACCATCACCTTCTTCTTCCTCTTCTTTTACTTCTTTATGCAAGCGAGTTCTTCCCTGCCCCTTTAATGTTCATTCTTTTATAATGCTAGTGCACCATGCCTACACCCTCTCTGCCAATTTTTCAGCTCATTTGAAGATATTTTGGTTGGGTTCAAAAATACCTCAAGTTTGAAATATATTCAAACTTGTTTTATTTTTCTACCTCTAAAAATGCCCAAAACAATTATTTCAAATACTACAAAACTCTAGGAGCTCGAGAATATTTTTATATCTGAAAAACTCTTGTCCTAGCCCCCTGGCCATTTTTCTTCTCTTTTGCTATTTATTTAAATAAACAGAAACTTAAAGAAAATGGAAAAGACCGCAGCAGCAGCAAACTGGGCCTCACCTCCAGGCCGGCCCAGTTTTTCCCTCGCCCGCAGCCCGCCAGCGCCGACTCTTTTCCTCTCTCTCTCGCCGGGCCCGCCTGCCAGCGACCCATCCCCCCTCACGGTCACCTGCTCCGTTCCCTCCGTCTCCCTCGCTTCAGAGCCAGAGCGCTCGCACCGTCGCCCCGTGAGCTCACGGACGTCGAGGCCAGCGCCTTCCCGCGCCCCTATAAAGCCCCGCAGCGACCCCTAGGGTTTCCTCCTCCCTCCTCGCGCCGCCATCTCTCTCTTCCTCCCCCTGTTTTCCCTTCTTCTTCAAGAACAGAGAGCACCACCGAGAGCTTCGCCGTCTCCTGCTTGGTCGGAGGCCACCACAGTCGTCTCCAGCATGTCCATCTTCTTCGTCGACGTCGACTACACCCGTTCAGACGTCTTCCCTGAGTCGGATCGCCAAGTTCCACGCCGACGGCCTCCTCCCCTGCCTCCTCTGCTTCGCGGACAGCAAGCCCACCGGAGATCTTCGCCTCCCCGCCGTCGATCTGCTGCATCCCCGGTGACATATTCTTGTCCTAGGTATACTAGGTATATCCAGACCCATCCCTGCTCTTTCTTGTTGCCGATCGATCCCTGTACGCGTCGCTAGTTTCATGCCTTCGTCTAGCTGTCGGTGCTCCGGCGAATTCTGCAACGTCTTTCTGTAGTTGTTGGGGTTGCTGTATCATGCTCGTCCAGCCCCGCTCTGGATCCCCTCGTGTCTGGCCGCGCCTCTGCTTCGCCTTGCTGCCGCGAGTTTCGTCGCCCGCGCCGAGCTGTGCTCGCGCACGAGGCTGGCCTCTGCTTCCACCTCACCCCGCGCATATACGCCGCATCCACTGTACGCGCGCACCACACATGGTTCCGCACGCCCGCCGCTATAGCTCCTGCCTCGCCATGCATTGCCGCCATGACCGCAAGCTCCTGCTCCCACACATGCCCGCTGGCTTCATTGCTCATGCTGCCCTTGCTGCACCTTCACTGCCACACCTCCACGCACACGCATCTGCATACGCACACGGTTGCGCTCGATTGCAAGCCCGTGGCCCTTCTTCGTCTTGCCGCCGCCATGACCAAGGCGACCTCGAGTCTTCCGTGCACCTGAGCCTTTTGCATGATATCTCCTCACAGCGCATCAACGTCCCTTTTCCGCACGCCCGCCGGTGCTCTACAGCCTCTGTAGTCGCCTTCTTGATCGAGTTCGCCGCCGGCAGAGATTCCTGTGCATTCATGGAAGGTCAGGGCTTGGCCTTGTCATCCTTTCAAAGGGCGCCATGCTCCTTCTCTATCGAGATCACAACACTAGCCCAGCTGGTTAGCCACACGCGCTCCCATCCGGGAGGTCCTGGGTTCGAGGCCCAGGCGACCCAGTTTTTTTCCATCTTTTCCATTTCTTTTGCACAACCACTTGGGCCGAATCCTCATCTGGGCCGCTGCACCTTGATGCTTCGGGCCCGTGCATGTTTTTTTTTCTGCCTGTGGATTTGTTTAATTTCTGGTGCATTGCATATTTACAGATTTGCCACTGTTTTACATTGTCTATAGTTAAATATGCATGCATCTAAACTAAACGTACCATATATGCAAATGCTTAGTTTTTCATCTAGTTTCATAATATGCAATTTTCATCCAGGTTTAAAATGTTTAAATTGATGTTTGTTTAAATTTGCTCTATGGACATGCTAAAATGCTTTAATTCATAACTTAATAACTGTAACTCGGACTTTAATAAACTTTATATGTAAATGGGGTAGAAAAAAAATGCCTAGTTTAACATGGTGGCCTCACTTTGGATGTTTAATAACTCTAAAATTGTGTTTAGGGAAGAACAGTACCATAACCAAAATATGCACATGAGGATTTTTCTGGACTTGTTGTTTGTTGTTCCGGCCTCATTTAAACTTGCCTAGATAGGTAGTTTTGTTGTGCTTCACCCTCTTTCCATGTTAATTAACATTTACTATTTTGGGTACATAACCGAGATAGAACTAAATAATTGTTGTGGTGTCTCGTCAATATGCAACTCGTTGCATATTGAGCTCCACTTAATTTGTAGTGTTGTTTGTGCACTTTGCCATGCCATGCCTTTTTAAACCGGACATGCATCATACTTGATTGTGCATCATGCCATGTTTATGTGTTGGTTGTTTACTATGTTGTTTGCTTCTTTCCGGTGTTGCTTCTTCGGGTTGGTTCCGATAACGTCGTGTTTGTGAGGATCCGTTCGACTTCGTCCGTTTGTCTTCTTCATGGACTCGTTCTTCTTCCTTGCGGGATTGCAGGCAAGATGACCATACCCTCGAAATCACTTCTATCTTTGCTTGCTAGTTGCTTGCTCTATTGCTATGCTTATGCCGCGATACCTACCACTTGCTTATCATGCCTCCCATATTGTTAAGCCAAGCCTCTAACCCACCTTGTCCTAGCAAACCGTTGTTTGGCTATGTTACCGCTTTGCTCAGCCCCTCTTATAGCGTTGTTAGTTGAAGGTGAAGATTGGAGCTTGTTCCATGTTTGGAACATGGATATTTTGTTGGGATATCACAATATCTCTTATTTAATTAATGCATCTATATACTTGGTAAAGTGTAGAAGGCTCGGCCTTATGCCCGGTGTTTTGTTCCACTCTTGCCGCCCTAGTTTCCGTCATATCGGTGTTATGTTCCCGGATTTTGCGTTCCTTACACGGTTGGGTTATAATGGGAACCCCTTGATAGTTTGCTTTGAATAAAACTCCTCCAGCAAGGCCCAACCTTGGTTTTACCTTTCGCCACCTAGCCTCTTCTTTTCCCTTGGGAGTCGCGCTCTTGAGGGTCATCATTATTTTAACCCCCCGGGCCAGTGCTTGTCTAAGTGTTGCTCCAACCCAGAGCACCGTGCGTTGCCGTCCCTTGGCAACTTGGGTTACGTTGGCTCCCGTACGCTTAGCTTATCCGGTGTGCCCTGAGAACGAGATATGTGCATCTCTTATCGGGATTTTTCGGCACAGCGGGTGGTCTTGTTGGACTTGTTTTACCATTGTCGAGGATGTCTTGTAACCGGGATGCCGAGTCTGATCGAATTGTCTTGGGAGAAGGAATATCCTTCGTTGACCGTGAGAGCTTGTGATGGGCTAAGTTGGGACACCCCTGCAGGGATTTGAACTTTTGGAAGCCGTGCCTGCGGTTATGGGAAGATGGGAATTTGTTAATGTCCAGTTGTATAAAACGTGAAGTTGATCTTAATTAAAATACATTAACCGCGTGTGTAACCGTGATGGTCTCTTCTCTGCGGAGTCCGGGAAGTGAACAGGGTGTTGGAGTAATGCTTGACGTAGGTTGTTCTAGGATCACTTCTTGATCATAGTTGTTCGACCGTGCTTTTGCCTTCTCTTCTCGCTCTCATTTGCGTATGTTATCCACCATATATGCTAGTCGCTTGCTGCAGCTCCACCTCATACCTTTTACCCTTCCTATGAGCTTAAATAGTCTTGATTGCGAGGGTGTGAGATTGCTGAGTCCCCGTGACTCACAGATACTTCCAAAACCAGTTTGCAGGTGCCGATGTTACCGAGAAGGTGATGCAACCAAGCTCAAGGAGGAGTTCGATGAAGATCTTGTCCTTTGTGTTGTTTCGTTCTAGTTGATCAGTAGTGGAGCCCAGTTGAGGTCGATCGGGGATATGTGTAGCATTTGGGGTAGTATTCTTTTATTTTGGTTTCGTAGTCGGACTTTGAGTGTATTTGGATGAATGTAATGCTTTATTCATGTATGGTGTGAAGTGGCGATTGTAAGCCAACTATGTATCTCTTTCCCTTATGTATTACATGGGTTGTGTGAAGATTACCTCACTTGCGACATTGCTTTCAATGCGGTTATGCCTCTAAGTCATGCTTCGACACGTGGGAGATATAGCCGCATCGAGGGCGTTACAGCACATGCTCCTAGGGGGATAGATTGGTAGGAAAAGACCATCGCTCATCCCTGACCGCCACTCATAAGGAAGACAATCAAAGAACACCTCATGTTTTAAATTTGTTACATAATGTTTACCATACGTGCATGCTACAGGACTTGCAAACTTCAACACAAGCACTTCTCAAATTCACAACTACTCAACTAGCACGACTTTGATATTATTACCTCCATATCTCAAAACAATCATCAAGCATCAAACTTCTCTTAGTATTCAAAACACTCATAGGATTTTTTTACTAATCTTGAATACCTAGCATATTAGGATTATTTAAGCAAATTACCATGATATTTAAGACTCTCAAAATAATATAAGTGAAGCATGAGAGATCAAAGTTTCTATAAAACAAATCCACCACCGTGCTCTAAATGATATAAGTGAAGTACTAGAGCAAAACTATATAACTCAAAAGATATAAGTGAAGCACATAGAGTATTCTAACAAATTTCAAATCATGTATGGCTCTCTCAAAAGGTGTGTACAGCAAGGATGATTGTGATAAACTAAAAAGCAAAGACTCAAATCATACAAGACGCTCCAAGCAAAACACATATCATGTGGTGAATAAAAATATAGCTCCAAGTAAAGTTACCGATAGAAGTAGACGAAAAGAGGGGATGCCTTCCGGGGCATCCCCAAGCTTTGGCTCTTAGGTGTCCTTAGATTATATTGGGAGTGCCATGGGAATCCCCAAGCTTAGGCTCTTGCCACTCCTTGTTCCATAATCCATCAAATCTTTACCCAAAACTTGAAAACTTCACAACACAAAACTCAAAGTAGAAAATCTCGTGAGCTCCCTTAGCGAAAGAAAACAAAAGACCACTTCAAGTTAATGTAATGAACTCATTATTTATTTATATTGGAGTTAAACCTACTGTATTCCAACTTCTCTATGGTTTATAAACTATTTTACTAGCCATAGATTCATCAAAATAAGCAAACAACACACGAAAAACAGAATCTGTCAAAAACAGAACAGTCTGTAGTAATCTGTAGCTAGCGCAAGATCTGGAACCCAAACAATTCTAAAATAAATTGCTGGAAGTGAGGAATTTATCTATTAATCATCTGCAAAAATAATTAACCAAATAGCACTTTCGAAATAAAAATGGCAGCAGTTCTCGTAAGCGCTAAATTTCTGTTTTTTACAGCAAGATATCAAGACTTTCCCCAAGTCTTCCCAACGGTTCTACTTGGCACAAACACTAATTAAACACAAAAAACACAACCTAAAGAGAGTCTAGATAAATTATTTATTACTAAACAGGAGAAAAAAAGCAAGGAATACAAATAAAATTGGGTTGCCTCCCAACAAGCGCTATCGTTTAACGCCCCTAGCTAGGCATAAAAAGCAAGGATAGATCTAGGTGTTGCCATCTTTGGTAGGCAATCCATAAGTGGCTCTCATAATAGATTCATAAGGTAATTTAATTTTCTTTCTAGAAAAGTTTTCCATGCCTTTCCTTAACGGAAATTGGAATCTAATATTTCCTTGCTTCATATCAATAATTGCACCAATCATTCTAAGGAAAGGTCTACCAAGAATAATAGGACATGAAGGATTGCAATCTATGTCAAGAACGATAAAATCTACGGGCACATAATTCCTATTTGCAACAATAAGAACATCATTAATTCTTCCCATAGATTTCTTAATAGTGTAATCCGCAAGGTGCAAGTTTAGAGAGCAATCATCAAAATCACGGAAACCTAACAAATCACACAAAGTCTTTGGAATCGTGGAAACACTAGCACCCGAATCACATAAAGCATAGAACTCATGTTCTTTAATCATAATTTTAATAGTTGGTTCCCACTCATCATAAAGTTTTCTAGGGATAGAAACTTCCAATTCAAGTTTTTCTTCATAAGATTGCATCAAGGCATGAACGATATGTTTAGTGAACGCTTTATTTTGACTATAAGCGTGAGGAGAATTTAGCACAGATTGCAACAAGGAAATAAAATCAATCAAAGAGAAATTTTCATAATTAAATTCCTTGAAATCCAAAATAGTGGGTTTAGCAACATCTAGGGTTTTAATTTCTTCGATCCCACTTGAGGGAGTCCTGGATTAGGGGGTCTCCGGACAGCCGGACTATCTCCATTGGCCGGACTGTTAGACTATGAAGATACAAGATTGAAGACTTCGTCTCGTGTCCGGATGGGACTCTACTTGGCGTGAAAGGCAATCTAGGCAATACGTATATGGATATCTCCTCCTTTGTAACCGACCTTGTGTAACCCTAACCCTCTCTGATGTCTATATAAACCAAAGGGTTTTAGTCCGTAGGACAACAATCACAACATACAATCATACCATAGGCTAGCTTCTAGGGTTTAGCCTCTCTGATCTCGTGGTAGATCTACTCTTGTACTACCCATATCATCAATATTAATCAAGCATGACGTAGGGTTTTACCTCCATCAAGAGGGCCCGAACCTGGGTAAAACATCGTGTCCCCTGCCTCTTGTTACCATCCGGCCTAGACGCACAGTTCGGGACCCCCTACCCGAGATCCGCCGGTTTTGACACCGACATTGGTGCTTTCATTGAGAGTTCCGCTGTGCCGTCGCCACCAGGAAGGATGTCTCATCCCATCTTTAAAGACGACACTATTGCTGAGGGAGCTTTGGCTATCGGCCAAACTCTCCGGCTAGGTGGTTTTCTTATGACCGCCTATTCGGCCGCTGCGCCGATGATGACTTCTCGGGTCATCGAAAGCAATCTTCACGTCAACTCGGAACTCGTCGAGCAATTAGATCCAATGGAGCTCTCTTCCCTAAACGAGCTCTTGGATTGCATCGCCGCCCTGTGAGTCGCTACAGACTATGATCAGATTGGGCCTAAACCCGATCTGAGAGAGGTCAACTCTCCCCAGGTCACCCATCACGTTGCAGTGGTGGAGGAACAATGCAGCAACCCTTCATCTATCTTAAGGACTCGCTATGTCTGGATTCCCGATCC
Organism: Triticum aestivum; assembly: GCF_018294505.1. Classification (NCBI taxonomy): domain Eukaryota; kingdom Viridiplantae; phylum Streptophyta; class Magnoliopsida; order Poales; family Poaceae; genus Triticum; species Triticum aestivum. The sequence goes on along the minus strand of NC_057800.1, from coordinate 103,863,282 downwards.
CTCCAAGCCGGATACCCACGGAGGGGAGGACGTCACTCAAGGCCTGAACCTAGAATCAGGCAGCAGGCTAGATTTATCGGAAAACATCCAAGAATCCAAACTTTCGAGTTCGGAAACTCCTTGGCCCCTGAGTCTCAGATTGGGTAAGGATTCGGATTCAATTCCACCCACCCACCCAAACATACGTGATCTATCCCAAATTAGGCCAGAGCCCGAAGAAACAGTACACCATTACTGGGCCAGATTCCTCCTGGTTATGAACAGGATAAAGGACTGCCATGAGGAAGATGCAATCTCATTATTTTTGCAATAATTGCACGGACAAGGGAATCCTCAATGCCATAAGTCGCCGCGAAATTACACGCTTTACCAACTTGGTGTCCATAGTACGAAAGTACTGTGCGATGGAAAGCGCCTGGAAAACCGAAATAAAGTTTTGGGATAATCCGGCCCTGAATACAAACCCAGTCTGAAATAAAAGGGTGCATTATCACAATACACCTGGGTTAACTACCAAAAAGCAAAAGCCCTCTACGGGGCAAGGAACCGTACTGGAGGGATGGCTCAACGGACCCTGCAAAATTCATAGTACAATGGATGCAATACCAACACACAACCTTAGAGCATGTTGGATACTCCGGCAGGTGGCCAAAAGTTGTGAGGATCTACTCCTCCCAAAAACCACAGAGCACCATCCCGTGGACAACAATACGGTGTTAACGGTCTTTGAGACCTTCGCGTCAAATAATAGACGCAAGCGAACACTCCGCAGCATGGCCAAAATCTGCCACATAGCAGAAGTAAATCCTTGGAGTGACATGGCTATTACCTTCAATGCCAGTGACGAACCCAAATTCCGAACAGACCGAGCACCAGCCGCACTGGTCCTCAGTCCAATCATGGACGGCTTTCGACTCACCAAGGTACTCATGGACGTCGGCAGCGGATTAAACCTCATCTATGAGGAAACTCTTCAAAAGATGGAAATAGACTGGAGCCACATTGAGCAAAGTAGAACAACCTTTAGAGGAATCATCCCTAGTCGGGATGCACGCTGTGCTGGGAAAATCACACTAGATGTGGTATTCGGCACGCCGGATAATTACAGGTCTGAAGAAATTACATTCCAAGTGGCCCGGTTCAGCAGCGGATACCACGCTCTACTATGACAAGAGGCGTTTACAATCTTCCAAGCCATACCCCATTACGGGTACATGAAGCTCAAAATTCCCAGGCCCAACGGAGTCATCACTCTTGCTAGTGATCCGGACATAGCACTCTGCGCCGAAAACAAGACAGCCGCACTAGCCCTCGAGGCACTATCCGAAGCCCTAGCGGCCGAGGAACTAACTGCACTGCGCTCCAGGTGAATAGGGATGATGTGATACTCGATAAAAGATCCAAGTCCACCTCCTTTAAACCGGCGGACGAAATAGCCAAATTCCAAGTCCATCCAATGGACCCTACAAAAATAGCTTCCATCGGGGCACAATTAAACCCTGATGTCGACGCCGCACTGCGAGAGTTCCTACGCGAGAACTGGGACATTTTTCCCTGGCACCCTTCAGACATGCCAGGAATCCCATGCAGGTTGGCTGAGCACAACCTAAATATCCTAGAAGGATTCAAGCCAGTCAAGCAGGCTCTTCGATGTTTCTCCGAGCCTAAGAGACAAGCCATGGGAGAGGAACTAGCCAAGCTATTGGAGGCCGGATTTATCAGAGACATAAAACATCCGGACTGGCTAGCAAACCTGGTGATGGTACCAAAGAAGGACAAATCCTGGCGCTTGGCGTCGATTTGAAGGACCTCAACAAGGCCTGCCCAAAGGATCCCTTCCCCCTCCCCCGCATCGATCAAATCATCGATGCTACCGCAGGACACGATTCATTGTGTTTCCTCGACACATACTCCGGCTACCATCAAATTAAAATGGCGGAGCCAGACCAAGCCGCAACGGCATTCATCACACCATACGGCCCATTTTGCTTCAACACAATGCCCTTTGGGCTCAAAAACGTCAGCGCAACATATCAGCGTATGATTCAGGCATGTCTGGCAAACCAGATCGGCAAAACAGTGGAGGCATACGTGGATGACATGGTCATTAAAACCAAGCATGTCAAAACTCTAGTAGACGACTTGAGGCTCACATTCGACAACCTCCGAACATATGACATTAAGCTCAATCCGGAAAATGTGTTTTTGGCGTACCAGCCGGAAAGCTCCTGGGATTCATTGTCTCCAGTAGAGGTATTGAAGCTAATCCGGCCAAAATCCGAGCGTTGTCATGGTTGGCTACCCCAACAGACCTCAAACAAATACAAAAATTGACTAGATGCATGGCGGCTCTAAGCCGCTTTATCTCCCGCTTGGGAGAAAAGGCATTACCCCTTTATCGCCTCCTCCGGTGCACCGAACACTTTGAGTGGACGGATGCCGCCTTGGCCGGACTCAATGAAATAAAAGCAATATTGGCAACAAACCCAGTCCTGGCCGCGCCAAACATTGGCGAACCAATGCTATTATACATTGCGGCAACTCATCAAGTAGTAAGCGCAATGCTCGTCGTCGAGCGAGAAGTGGACGGACACAAATTCCCCCTTCAAAAGCCGGTCTACTATGTGTCTACTGTCCTTACTTCATGCAAATCACGGTACCCGCATTATCAAAAGATAGCGTACGCGGTATTTATGGCATCCCGGAAGCTGTGACACTACTTTCAAGAGTGTTCGATAATGGTAGCCTCGGAAGTACCACTTAACTATATTATAAACAACCGCGACGCGACGGGCCGGGTTGCCAAATGGGCCATTGAGCTCCTCCCGTTCGACATAACTTACAAGCCATGGCAAGCTATTAAGTCGCAAGTTTTGGCTGACTTCATCGCTGAGTGGACGGAAGCCGAACTACCTAAAGAGTATGGCACATATTCAAACTGGATCATGCACTTCGACGGCTCCAAAATGTTGGCTGGTCTGGGGGCTGGCATCTTTTTGATGTCCCCAATAGGAGATACCATTCAATATGTACTACAGACAATGTATACGGAATCCGACAACGCAGCCGAATATGAGGCCCTTCTACATGGTCTCCGGATAGCAGTATCCATGGGCATTCAACGCCTAGAGGTGTGCGGGGATTCGAACCTCGTGATATCTCAGATAAATGGAGACTTCTATGCCAAGGATCCGAAAATGGCAGCTTATCGCAATGCCGTCCTAAAAATGTCAGCTCGGTTCGAGGGGCTCGAATTTCATCATGTGGCTCGGGAAAACAATCAGGCGGTGGATATCCTCGCCTGCATCGGCACAAAACGCGACGCGGTCCCTCCCAACATATTTCTGGAACGGCTCTTCAAGCCATCCGTAGCATGGGAAGGGGACACCGGTAACAACAGTCCGGACCCGGCCAAAATACCCGATACCGAACTCTCTGACACAATCGGAGGCTCCGCCACCGAAATAACACATTCAGCCCACGAAATAATGGCCATTATTGTCCTGTGGAAAGAACCATTCCTGGCCTACCTAACTAGATAGGAACTTCCGGAGGACTAAAATGAGGCACGCTGCATAGTGCGGCGATCCAAGGCCTACAGGGTCAATGAGGGAGAATTGTACAAAAAAGCGCCACCGGAGTCCTTCAAAGGCGCATCTCCGAAGAGGAAGGAAGGAACCTTTTGGCAGAAATTCACGCCGGACTCGACGGTCATCACGCCGCAGCCCGAGCTCTTGTAAGCAAGGCCTTCCGTACATGATTCTATTGGCCAACGGCCCGGGCAGATGCACAGGACTTGGTCCAACGTTGCGCCGGTTGCCAGCTCTTTGCAAATCAAAGCCACATGCCACCCACCGCCCTCCAAACAATCCCCATTACATGGCCCTTCGCGGTCTGGGGGCTTGACATGGTTGGACCCCTTAAAGGGGGAACCCACAAGAAAAAAAATACTTATTGGTCATGGTGGATAAAATCACCAAATGGATAGAAGCTAAACCAGTTAAAACAGCTGAATTCGGACCGGTGATAGATTTCATATCCGGGGTTGTACACCGTTATGGCGTCCCCCACATCATCATCACTGATAACGGCATGAACTTCACGGCCAACGAGGTAAAACTCTAGTGCAGCAAAATGGGCATCAAGCTTGACTATGCTTCAGTCTATCACCCACAAACCAACGGACAAGTCGAATGAGCAAATGGTCTTATAATGAGCGGCATTAAACCCAGATTAGAGCGCTCCTTAATGGAGTCTGACACGCACTGGGTAGAGGAGCTCGACTCCGTACTCTGGGGGCTATGGACCACGCCGAATCGTAGTACCGGATATACACCGTTTTTTATGGTGTACGGCGCAGAGGCAGTCCTGCCCTGTGACATAATTCATGACTCACCTCGAGTGCGCATGTACGAAGAAAGAGAAGCCGAGCTTGATCGGTAGGACAGTCTGGACACCTTGGAGGAAGAGCGTGATGTAGCCAAAGCCCGTTCCGCATTTTACCAGCAGCAGGCTTGCAGATAGCAAACTAGAGAAGTACGGGCCAAAACTTATAACTTTGGCGAACTAGTTCTACGGCTGCCGGATAAGAAGAAGAACAAGCTTGAGCCCAAATGGGCAGGTCCATTCATTATCGACCAAGTTCTGACCGGTGGAGCGTACCGCCTGCGGGATGCATCGACTAGTCGATTCGAGCCGAACCCATGGAACGCAGCCAGGCTTAGAAGATTCTACGCTTAGCACCGGACTCTATGTTAGTCCCCTCCCTTTGTCCATTTTCTGCATATGCATCATCTGTCTTGTTTCCCTTCCTTTCTTTTATTTCTCTAGTCCTTCAAGGGTCACCTTGTGCCTCACTCGTACACTACAGATGCGCTAGCCGCACTCTTCATACCTGGGGGCTTCTTTCACAGAAGCTTAAGTTATTTTCCTGGGCCTCACGCCCAACACATGTGTTATACTTCCGCATGTACCTTTTTTCACCATTATATGCATCGATATGACTTAAGTTTTGGCAAGCTGGGTTGCCTGGATCTTGTATTTATGCCCTACGTTCCCGTTAATTCGGCTAGGGCATAAGGGGAGCACCTCTGCGATTGTTACCACCGGGTCAGCCGGACGTGTACCTCAGACTGGGTGAGGCCGAAAGCTAGCGTTCTTAAGGGAATATTCAGTCTGTGAACAAAAGATGACTTTTATTATCCATATCTACCCCCAGATGATTTTTCTGCGCTTCTTATCGTAGTCCGGACATGCACTTTAGGGCATGCTTACCCGGGGAAAGGAACCCTTAATGGAACTATTCTCTTTGGAAGATGTTTCTTACTACCCATGTAATATAACATACCTAGTTGGGCACTTGTCTGATAAAGCACTAATGACCCCTACGCCTGGTCTCCACGCATGCCCCGGTTCTTACATAACCGAGAGGGTATTTGGATACACTCCGGACTGTCGGGTCCCGAGGTTGAAGCGAAAAGGTCCGCCACGACAAACGATCTACAATCCGGCTAGAAGGCATTATACATGTCACTTTAAAATTACATAGTCAATTTGACTAGTTGAATTCCTCTTCAATACCATCCAATAGGCTGTCTAGTCTACAGTCCTGTTGGGAATACTTTGCGGCCAATTCTACTTGGCCGTACACTAAGCTCACAGGGATATCCTTCCCATCGGGCCCCACAGGTCCGACTTCGGCCATGTGGTTCGGGTCAGCCTTCGTGTAACGTGTCTTCACCATGGATTAGGCTTCCCTGGCGCCCTGACGGCAGGCCGATATCTTCCATAATCGGAAGCGCCGCCGCGCTTCCTTTAGCTTTTCTGCAAGCTCTCCAAGGCCTTCGGGTATGGAGACGGATGGCCACAAGGCCTGGGCGACGCCTTGCATCACCTGCCGAACTCGTTCGTGCAGCTGTGAGAGCTCGGGAAGAAGGTCACCCGTTGAACCGGGCATTTCCTCGGCAGGACGACCTGTTAACATACCTTTAGACATAATTCTGTCAGCCAACTTCCTCTCCGAACTCTTTTTCAAAGTTCATTCAAGCACTTACTAAATATGCCGCATCAAAGCCGCCGATTTTCCTTAACAGAGTTCGACAGTTGGGCGCAAACATCTTGTAGTTCCACGCCCAGCTTGGTGTTGGCATCTTGGAGATCATTTTTCTCCTGCCTCACCCTCGTAGGCACATTCTCACCGGCCTTTAGCTGGCGTTGGAGTTGTTGCTTATCCGGATTTACGCCATCATCTGCAATTTTATCGTCAGATCTGCATACACGCCGCATTCAATATGATACTTATCATTTGAAGGATATGTTACCAGAGGGGGTCTCTTTGGGCTCCATGCCGCGGCCAGTGCGGCCTGAAGTTGGGCTTTGCACTCTTCCAGCTCCTGGGACAGTTGAGTATTATTTTCTGTAAGAACCTGCATAAACAAATGATCCTTAAATCAGTTATCCTAACTGTTTCAAGTCTCAGGGGCTACTGATATATATAATCACCAAATTTTCTCACCCGTATGTCTTTTACATACTGCTCCGTGGCTCTGGCTAGACCATTTTGAGCGGCACGGAGGTGCGCGTCTCCCGAGTTGAAGGCATCCAATGCCTCTTGGGAGAAACAAGCGTCACGAAGAATAGTCCGGCGACGCCTGTGGTTCATGGCACTTTCCACCTCGGAATGGTGGCGGACAGTTTATCCGCATCCTCTGTCGGAGGAGCACCCGGCACATGCCTTGTGTTCGTTCCCGCCTCCGAATCCGGCCTTGGAGCCTGGCTTGTGGAGACGCGATTGGCAGCCTCTCCGGGTATAGTCCGGCGAGCTCTCTTTTTCGTGAAAAGAAGGATGGGCGTTAATATGCCTCTGAGAATAATGTCTTGCAATAAGGACGGCGCGCCATACCGCTGCGCCGGTGTCTCAATCCGGACTGCGGGTCTTTTCAGCCTGCTTGACCTCGTGGCCCCTTGTTGGCCAGTCGCCGCAGGCTCGGCCTTCGGCCTCGAGGACCTCCCCTGCAAAACACGGCTATTATATGGCAATCAAAAATCGCAAGGACGGATCCCTTTTTAAGTGCTGGGACTTCGGTCTCGGTCACCTGTGAGGCTGGAACTAGCCCAGGGTAATCGGCCGTGATGGCCACCAAGATGTTTTCATTACTCCATTGGTAAAATACCCCATTGATCAGCTCCACAGATAGGTCCGGATCCTCCTGGGAGGCCGGGTCAAGGGACCGTCCAGGGTCCTCGGGCTGTGGATGAGGGTTGTTTATATCCTTTACAGCCTGGCGCAGCTCCTGCGATGAAATCACTAGAATGAATACTTAACTACGGGAATACAAAATGGATGGGCGATAAAAAGTCTCCGCTTACCCAGCTCGGAGGGTTGTACATAGAAAATCCGCCCTACGGGTTGACACGAAGGAATTCCTCCTCTTCTCCCTTGTACAAAGTGGATAAGATCTTTATTAGATAAGCAACCGATCCCGACCCTTTGCGGTCGTGGCGGGTGGCGTCATCCTCCCCGTTGAAATCCCACATGGGGTGGCCTCTATACTGAAGCAGTTGCACCCCCCGCATGATGCATATGGCCATGACCTCGATCATGGTCAATCCGGATCGAGCTAAAAAACTTATCCGGCTCATCAAGTAAAGAATGTCCCTATCATCTTCCTCTAGGGAGCTCCGTGGACGCCAGCTCCGGCGCTTCTTCAAAGGGGCGTTGTCGAACTCCAGAAGGCCGATCCGAATAGGATTCGGGAGGGGGACGTCTTCTATACAAAACCATTCTGAAGGCCAGTCTTCGGACGTCTTCTTTGGGGTCCCGGATAGGTATCCGGTCCCGGCAATACGCCACACTTCGGCTCCGCCCACTTGATATATTGACCCCTTCTGGAAACGGGGCACAAGGCAGAACAGCTTGTTCCATAGAGCGAAATGAGCCTTACAGCCCAAAAACAACTCGCAGAGGGCTACGAATCCCGTGATATGCAGTAGGGAGGCAGGTGTAAGATTGTGCAACTGGAGGCCGTAGAACTCCAGGAGCCCCCGGAGAAACGGATGAATTGGAAATCTGAGCCCCCTTACTAAATAAGGGACAAGGCATACCCGCTCTCCCTTGGAGGGATTGGGAAGGCTCTCCGCCTGCTCTCCGCCATTATTGGTGGCGAGCCCGGCTCGAACCGGGACCATGCACGCTGGGGGAAGAAATCCCTTGGACTGAAGCATCACTAATTTGTTGTGCGGGATGGAACATCTCTCCCAATCTCCAGGCTTAGAGCTAGGGGTGCGAGAGGAGGAGCTGCGTCGACCGGCCATGATGGAATGGATCTTTGTCGGATGCCCTCCGATGAAGGCTCGCCAAGGGAGGATGGTGTGATTTGGATCTGAATCCTCGTCTTTTTAAATAGGCGGCTCATTCACACAGCTAGGGGGGGGTTAAATGTGAAAACACCCTGGCTCTTCACATTCGCTCAACACATGGAAAGTGGCCATTATTGGGCATGGAAGCCAAGGAGTACAAACATTCACAAGAAACCGGACATTATTTCGACAGGTACACCGAATTTGGAGAGGAACCCGCCTTGCAATGCCGAAGACAATACTGCGCGCTGGACTCATCGTCATTGAAGCCTCGTTCAGGGGCAACTAAGGGAGTCCTAGATTAGGGGGTCTTCGGACAGCCGGACTATCTCCATTGGCCGGACTGTTAGACTATGAAGATACAAGATTGAAGACTTCGTCTCGTGTCCGGATGGGACTCTACTTGGCGTGGAAGGCAAGCTAGGCAATACGTATATGGATATCTCCTCCTTTGTAACCGACCTTGTGTAACCCTAACCCTCTCTGGTGTCTATATAAACCGAAGGGTTATAGTCCGTAGGACAACAATCACAACATAGAATCATACCATAGGCTAGATTCTAGGGTTTAGCCTCTCTGATCTCGTGGTAGATCTACTCTTGTACTAACCATATCATCAATATTAATCAAGCAGGACGTAGGGTTTTACCTCCATCAAGAGGGCCCGAACCTGGGTAAAACATCGTGTCCCCTGCCTCCTGTTACCATCCGACCTAGACGCACAGTTCGGGACCCCCTACCCGAGATCCGCCGGTTTTGACACCGACACCACTTTCAGCAATTTTAGCATCAAGATCTAAAAACTCCAAATTCTTGGAACGCCTTCTAGGTAAAGGTGGATCACATTCATTCCCATCATTATTAAGATTCATATTGCAAAACAAAGATTTAATAGGGGACACATCAATAACTTTTAGATCTTCATCTTTATTTTCATAGGAACTAGAAGAACACACACTTATAAAGGCATCTTTATTAGCACGCATCCTAGCGGTTCTTTCTTTGCAATCATCAATGGAAATTCTCATGGCTTTGAGAGACTCATTGATATCATGCTTAGGTGGAATAGATCTAAGTTTCGAAGAATCAACATCAAGAGAAATTCTATCAACGTTCCTAGCCAATTCATCAATCTTAAGTAATTTTTCTTCAATCAAAGCATTGAAATTATTTTGCAAAGTAATAAATTCTTTAATATTAGATTCAAAATCAGAGGGCATCTTATTATAATTTCCATAAGAATTTTTGTAGGAATTACCATAATTATTAGAGGGATTACAAGGATAAGGCCTAGGATTAAAATGTCCTCTATACGCGTTGTTACCAAAATTGTTCCTACCAACAAAATTCACATCCATAGATTCATTATTATTCTCAATCAAAGTAGACTAGGGCATATCATTAGGATCATAAGAAACACTTTTACTAGCAAATAATTTCATAAGTTCATCCATCTTTCCACTCAAAACATTAATTTCTTCTATCGCATGCACCTTTTTATTAGTAGATCTTTCAGTATGCCATTGAGAATAATTAACCATAATATTATCTAGGAGTTTAGTAGCTTCTCCTAAAGTGATTTCCATAAAAGTGCCTCCCGCGACCGAATCTAAAAGATTTCTAGAAACAAAATTCAATCCGGCATAAATTTTTTGTATAATCATCCATGAATTCAAACCATGAGTAGGGCAATTATGTATCATTAATTTCATCCTCTCCCAAGCTTGTGCAACATGTTCATGATCAAGTTGCTTAAAATTCATAATATCGTTTCTAAGGGAGATGATCTTAGCGGGAGGAAAATACTTAGAGATAAAAACATCTTTGCACTTATTCCATGAATCAATACTATTTTTAGGCAAAGACGAAAACCAAGCTTTAGCACGATCTCTAAGCGAAAAAGGGAATAGCTTCAATTTAACAATATCGTTATCCACATCTTTCTTCTTTTGCATATCACACAAATCAATGAAGCTATCTAGATGGGTAGCGGCATCTTCACTGGGAAGGCCGGAAAACGGATCTTTCATCACAAGATTAAGCAAAGTAGCATTAATTTCACAAGATTCAGCATCGGTAAGAGGAGCAATCAGAGTGCTAATAAAATCATTGTTGTTGGTATTGGTAAAGTCACACAATTTAGTGTTATCTTGAGCCATTGTGACAAGCAAGCAATCCAACACACAAGCAAACAAAAAGCAATCGGGCAAAAAGAGGCAAATAGAGAAAGAGAGGGAGGATAGAGAGAGAGAGGGCGAATAAAATGGCAAGGGTGAAGTGGGGGAGAGGAAAACAAGAGGCAAATGGCAAATAATGTAATGCGGGAGATAAGGATTGTGATGGGTACTTGGTATATTGACTTTGGCGTAGACTCCCCGGCAACGGCGCTAGAAATGGCTCGTTGTCGGGAGTCAAATCTTGACTTACGCGAACCTCCCCGGCAACGGCGCCAGAAATCCTTCTTGCTACCTCTTGAGCACTGCGTTGGTTTTCCCCAAAGAGGAAGGGATGATGCAGCAAAGTAGCGTAGGTATTTCCCTCAGTTTTTGAGAACCAAGGTATCAATCCAGTAGGAGCCTACGCGCGAGTCCCTCGTACCTGCACAAAACAAATAAATCCTCGCAACCAACGCGATAAGGGGTTGTCAATCCCTACACGGCCACTTACGAGGGTGAGATCTGATAGATATGATAAGATAATATTTTTGGTATTTTTATGATAAAGATGCAAAGTAAAATAAAAGCAAAGGAAATAACTAAGTATTGGAAGATTAATATGATGAAGATAGACCCGGGGGCCATAGGTTTCACTAGTGGATTCTCTCAAGAGCATAAGTATTTTATGGTGGGTGAACGAATTACTGTTGAGAAATTGACAGAATTGAGCATAGTTATGAGAATATCTAGTTATGATCATGTATATAGGCATCATGTCCGAGACAAGTAGACCGACTCCTGCCTGCATCTACTATTATTACTCCAGTCATCGACTGCTATCCAGCATGCATCTAGAGTATTAAGTTCATAAAAACAGAGTAACGCCTTAAGCAAGATGACATGATGTAGAGGGATAAAATCATGCAATATGATGAAACCCCCATCTTGTTATCCTCGATGGCAAGAATACAATACGTGCCTTGCTGCCCCTACTATCACTGGGAAAGGACACCGCAAGATTGAACCCAAAGCTAAGCACTTCTCCCATTGCAAGAAAGATCAATCTAGTAGGCCAAACCAAACTAATAATTCGAAGAGACTTGCAAAGATAACCAATCATACATAAAAGAATTCAGAGAAGATTCAAATATTGTTCATAGATAGACTTGATCATAAACCCACAATTCATCGGTCTCAACAAACACACCGCAAAAAGAAGATTAAATCGAATAGATCTCCACAAGAGAGGGGGAGAACAATGTATTGAGATTGAAAAAGAGAGAAGAAGCCATCTAGCTAATAACTATGGACACGTAGGTCTAAGGTGAACTACTCACACTTCATCGGAGGGGCTATGGTGTTGATGTAGAAGCCCTCCGTGATGGATACCCCCTCCGGCGGAGCTCCGGAACAGGCCCCAAGATGGGATCTCGTGGATACAAAAAGTTGCGGCGGTGGAATTAGGGTTTTGGCACCGTATCTGGTCGTTTGGGGGTACGTAGGTATATATAGGAGGAAGGAGTACGTTGGTGGACCAACAGGGGGCCCACGAGGGTGGAGGGCGCGCCTGGGGGGTAGGCGCGCCCCCTACCTTGTGGCCTCCTCCTTTGTTTCTTGACGTAGGGTCCAAGTCTCCTGGATCATGTTCGGTGAGAAAATCACGTTCCCGAAGGTTTCATTCCGTTTGGACTCCATTTGATATTCCTTTTCTTCGAAACCCTAAAATAGGCCAAAAACAACAATTCTGGGCTGGGCCTCCGGTTAATAGGTTAGTCCCAAAAATAATATAAAAGTGGATAATAAAGCCCAATAATGTCCAAAACAGTAGATAATATAGCATGGAGCAATCAAAAATTATAGATATGTTGGAGACGTATCACCCCCCGGCAGGGCCTAATGCCGGCAAGGCAGAACCCTCGGTGGAGCCTGGTCTCGGTAAGATGGAGCCCGCGCAAGCGGGTGAAGTCGAACAGAAGAAGAAGGTGGTACAACACCCGGTTTATTTTGTCAGTTCCCTTTTGCAGGGTGCTAGATCAAGATATCCTGGCATACAGAAGCTACTTTTTGGCCTGCTTATGGCCTTGAGAAAGCTGCGTCACTACTTCCAAGCACATGAGATCACCGTCGTCACCCGCCTCCCTTTGCAACGAATCTTGCACAATTTGGATGCCACTGGGAGGATTGTGGAGTGGGTGTGGGAATTGTCAAGCTTCGGCCTCAAATTTGAAAGCACTTCAGCAATCAAGAGCCGAGTCTTGGCAGAGTTCATAGCAGAATGGACCTCAACGCTAGACGAAGAAGTTAGAGAGACCACCCTTCCCAGCAAGGAGACGAGCCGTGATTGGATCATGTACTTTGACGGAGCCTTCTCGCTGCAAGGTGATGGTGCCGGCGTGCTGCTTGTCGCACCCACCGGAGAGCACCTCAAGTACGTAGTCCAAATGCACTTTCCCTGGGAAAAGTCAACAAACAACACGACGGAGTACAAGGGATTGCTTGCCGGTCTCAGGATCGCGGCAGACCTCAGAATCAGGAAGCTCATCACTAGAGGTGATTCGCAGCTCGTCGTCAAGCAAGTCAACATGGATTACTAGCGCCCACTGATGGAAGCTTATGTGGATGAGGTGAGGAAGTTGGAAGAGAGTTTTGACGGTCTACAAGCAGAGCATGTTCCCCGAGCGGAGAACAGCATTGCCGATGACTTGTCGAAACATGCTGCCCTCATGTTGCTTGTGGAACCAGGTACCTTTGTGCTTCAGTTGACCTAGCAATCCGTTGAGACATCAGCAAGACAGAACAAGCAAAAGAAGGCAGGCCTCGGCAAGTACTTTCCCGTTGAGCTCCCAAGAGCCACCAACAAAGACGTTGCCGGATGCCCCAAGCTTGCCGGGGGGCAGCAACCTCCGGCGGGGCCCCAGGCCCCCACCGTAGAGGCAGCTGCCCCTACGGCGGAAGACGAGCCTTTAGTCCTTGCCGTCGAGCCCCAGGTTCCGGCATGGGCGCAGCACACCGTCCATTTCCTCCAAACAGGGGAACTCCCTAGGGAACAAGAAGAGGCAGAGAAAGTAGCCCGTCGGTCCAGCATGTACCAGTTTGTGGATGATGCCCTATACAGAAGGAGACCGAATGGTGTGAAACTGAAGTGCATCCTGAGGGAGTCCTAGATTAAGGGGTCCTCGGATAGCCGGACTATATACTTTGGCCGGACTGTTGGACTATGAAGATACAAGATTGAAGGCTTCGTCCCGTGTCTGGGTGGGACTCTCCTTTGCGTGGAAGGCAAGCTTGGCGATTTGGATGTGTAGATCTCCTTCTCTGGAACCGACTCTGTGTAACCCTAGCCCCCTCCGGTGTCTATATAAACTGGAGGGTTTAGTCCGTAGGACAACAACAATCATAATCATAGGCTAGCATCTAGGGTTTAGCCTCTACGATCTCGTGGTCGATCAACTCTTGTAATACTCATATCATCAAGATCAATCAAGCAGGGAAGTAGGGTATTACCTCCATCAAGAGGGCCCGAACCTGGGTAAACATTGTGTCCCCTGCCTCCTGTTACCATCGGCCTTAGACGCACAGTTCGGGACCCCCTACCCGAGATCCGCCGGTTTTGACACCGACATTGGTGCTTCCATTGAGAGTTCCACTGTGCCGTCACGATAAAGGCTCTATGGCTCCTCCGATCATCGGCAACGATGCGATCCAGGGTGAAGTTGTTCTCCCCGGACAGATCTTAGTATTCGGCGGCTTCGTACTGCGGGCCAACTCGCTTGGCCATCTAGAGCCGATCGATAGCTACGCCCCTGGCCATCAGGTCAGATTTGGAAGCTTGAACTACACTGCCGATATCCGCGGAGCCTTGATCTTCGACGGATTCAAGCTCATGTCAGGCGCGCCGCACAGTCACGACAAGCATGACTTAGCTCTGCCATCGGACGGTGTTCGGGAGATCGCACCTGCGGTTACTTCGGCCCTCAATCCGGAGCAGATCGTGCCATCCGAGGACGGGTGGATGGACCCCGCCACGGAGACTGCACACTCAGCGGCGATAGAGCTGAATAATGACTTCACCTCCTATGAGACTTGTGTTGCCGGACCCTTGGATTCGTCCCCGGCCACAGGCTCCGAACCGCCTGCGTCCGTGCCTATCCAATCTGATTGGGTACCGATCATGGAGTTTACCTCCGCGGATATTTTTCAGCACTCGCCCTTGGGTGATGTGCTAGATTCGTTGAGGTCTCTCTCCTTGTCAGGAGACCCTCGGCCGAACTATGTCCGACTCAAGTGGGAAGCGGACGACGAAGGAATTCGTTCCCCACCCACCACCCACTTATCAACCACTGTCGACGACTTAACCGACATGCTTGATTTCGACTCCTAAGACATCGACGGTATGGACAGCGATGCAAGAGAGAAACAGGAACCACCGCCCACAGGGCGCTGGACAGCCACTTCATCACACGATATATACATGGTGGATACATCCAAAGAAAACAACGACGAGGAACGGGAGGATGCAGCGAAGGATAGTCCCCTCGAGAAGCAACCAAAGCGACAACGTAGGCGCCGCTCCAAATCCCGCCTCAGCAAAAACAGCGAAAGAAAGAATAATACCCCGGTTGACTCCAAAGGAAACGACGACCACATGGACCCAGCGATGGAGCAGGATGAGCCAGCGGACAGCGAACATAGTACAGAGCCGCTGTCCGATCACGTCGACGCCGAGGGTAAAGCTCATCAACCTATCTCCGGAGAGGAGAACAGTCCGGACGACGATGCACACATCATCCCGGAAAGGCACTTGGAACAAGAGAACCTCCATAGAAGGGTTATCGCCACCGCGAGGAGCCTGAAGAAGAAAAAGCAAAGGCTTAAGGCCATGCAGAATACGCTCAACAGTAGATGGAATAAAGTGCTTGACACTGAAGAAAAGTACGGCGGCAGTCACCACACAAAGAGCTATCCAAAGCGCAAGCTACTGCTTGAATTCGACGACGAGGCTTTAGAGCCCATTCAGCCAAAAAATAAAACGGACGATCAGCCGGATCGACCACCCCGTGGTGGCGACAGGGCGGCTAATGACGTCGCACATAAGTCAGCGCACGATTTACGTGAAGACCTGCACAAAAAAGCCGGTATGGCCAGGTCCATCTACGGATCTAGGAAGCATGCTCTGGCACGGAATCATGGCCGCCCAAACGACTATACTGACTGAAAAACAGCTCGGAATCAAAACCAAACGCTACAACCATCCGAAGAATGCCATGACACATCCAAATATAGGGGTGCCGCGCACCCCCTATGCTTCACCGATGAGGTGCTGGACCATGAATTTCCAGAGAGATTCAAACCCGTGAACATAGAGGCATACGACGGAACGATAGACCCTGGGGTCTGGATTGAGGACTTTATCCTTCACATCCACATGGCTCGCGAAGATGATCTCGACGCCATCAAATACCTGCCCCTCAAGTTGAAAGGACCAGCTCGACACTGGCTGAAAAGCCTCCCCGAAAACTCAATTGGAAGCTGTGAAGAGCTTGAGGGTGCTTTTAGGGCCAATTTTCAAGAGACCTATGTCCGACCTCCGGACACAGACGATTTAAGTCACATAATTCAATAGCCCGGGGAGTCAACCCGAAAGCTTTGGAACAGATTTCTCATGAAGAAGAATCAAATCGTCGACTTCCTGGATGCCAAAGCCTTAGCGGCTTTCAAGCATAGTGTCCGGGACGAATGGCTCGCCAGACACCTCGGCCAGGAAAAACCGAGGACAGTGACAACGCTAACAAGCCTTATGACCCGCTTTTGCGCGGGCAAAGACAGTTGGCTGGCCCGTAGCGGCACCAGCAACCCAGGCACATCCGAAGTCAGGGATGGCAACAGGAAACCGCGACGCAATAAAAGCAAGCATCGAACCAACGAAGATAGCCCAGACAACACGGCGGTAAACGCCGGATTCAGGGGCTCTCGACACGGTCAACGGAAAAAGCCATTTAAAGGCAACAGAGATGGACCGTCCAGCCTAAACAAGATTCTAGACAGATTATGTCAGATTCATGGCACCTCCACCAAACCTGCAAATCACACCAACAGAGAATGCTGGGTCTTCAAGCAGGCCAGCAAGCTAAACGCCGAACACAAGGGGAGGGAGACACCAAGCGAAGACGAGGATGAGCCTTGCCAGCCAAACACTGGGGGACAGGAAAAATTCCCACCAGAGGTCAAAACAGTGGACATGATTTATGCAACTCACATACCAAAGAGGAGGCGCCAACACGCACCCCGAGACATATACGCCATGGAGCCCGTCACCCCCAAGTTCAACCCTTGGTCGGCCTGCCCGATCACTTTTGATTGCAGGGATCACCCGACTAGTATCCGGCACGGAGGATCGGCTGCCTTGGTGCTAGACCCAATAATTGACGGATACCATCTCACTCGAGTTCTTATGGACGGCGGCAGTAGTCTTAATCTGATATATCAGGACACCGTCCGCAAAATGAGGATAGACCCGACAAGAATCAGCCAAAGCAATACTACCTTTAAAGGAGTAATACCAGGCCTAGAGGGCCGCTACACGGGCTCTCTAGTTCTAGAGGTTGTATTCGGTTCTACCGACAACTTCCGAAGAGAAGAATTAACCTTCGACATCGCTCAATTCCGAAGCGGCTATCACGCACTACTCGGAAGAACGGCCTTCGCTCATTTTAATGCAGTACCACATTACGCTTATCTTAAGCTTAAGATGCCCGGTCCACGTGGCATCATCATAGTTAGCGGAAACACAGAGTGTTCCTCACGTACGGAGGAATATGTGGCGGCTCTAGCAGCCAATCACTGAACGACCTCTCCAACTAGAAGAAATGATCGGTCGTCAAGACCACGAATACAGTTAGACGAGTCCGGCGCACCACTAGCTATAACAGCTCAGATAAACCTGAGATTGGGTCGATAGATATACCCCATAGGTGGTGCTAGGGGCTTCCCACACGTAAAAAGGGCTACAGTTCGGCTTGACCCTATTTAAAATTGCATTTGAATGGTTCATTAAGAATAACCAATTTTTCGCACGAAGACTTTCACCTGGGTTTTTCTCTTTTATAGATGATCATCGTGCTATACCCTTCCAGGATACGATACAACGGAGACACAGGCATAGACGTGCAACAGGGCCCCGCTCAAAGGCTTCTTTTTAGATTAAGACCCCGTGTAAACCTTTTTTACTGTCTCTTGTTGCTTCACTCCCTCCGGATACTCAACACAACCGAAAGGGATGTTGGCGTGATGGGCATTTCGTCACGTCAGACTAATGCCAGTACCTGGAAATTCAGGGCTCATTATCGAGGGTGTTACTCAGCCCAGTATATGTTGTAAAGTCCGAATACCTTAGGGAGTGTTCAGCGTCGCGAGTTTGGGCTTATATGCATCAACTCCGAATCATGTCTTTGGTCAATAGTTGGGTTTACCCGGCTCCCGTATTTTGCTACCTTACGCTGCGCTCTATCGGCTAAGGTGGCACCGGGAGAACTACTACGATTGTGCCCTGGTTCATCCAGATGAGCACCTCAGTAGAGAAAGCCGAAAACTCACTGTCATGATAAAGCGCGAGACTGGTCAACCACTCGATGGCTCAGTGGAATCTTCGCACTTCCTCCGCATTAACGAAGGACCGGTTTCCCGGTCATGTATGTACGCGCACCATGTTCGGATGAGCGCGGAAGTACCAGGGGCTATATAGTAGCCCCACCATCAAACTCCTATGGCTAAGTGAAAGTGTTAAAGCTATATAGTCTGATTGCCTTGTTCGCCGCACTGTCACCTCCTTAATGGACCAAGACGTTGGGTCAAGTGTGAATACGCGCTTTTCTGAACACCCCCGCATTATGTGCATGGGGGCTAAAGCCGACGACTACAAACTTTCAAGTTATATACATACATAAACGGCCGCATAGGAGGCATCATAATACTTTCAGGCAAAAGTATAAACACAACCTTTATAATCCAAATAGCATTGTTTTTACAATTGGGATACATGTCACTCGAACATGATACTCTTCGAGCACTGAGCCTCTATTAAACGAGCACTTCTAGGACTTCTTAAAAATAGTGCTCAGTCGGGACCTGGCTTACGGCCGGATCCCGGGTTGCAATAGCGGTGGCCTCCATCTCTGCCCAGTATGTCTTAACACGGGCAAGGGCCATCCGCACACCCTCTATCCATGCCGACCTCTTTACAGCATCGATATGCGGCACAACACCAAGGAATCGTTGCACTAAACCAAAATAACTATTCGGCCTTGGTCCCTTCGGCCAAAGATGATCCACGACAGACCTCATGGCAAGTCTGGACAACCTATGGAGCTCGGCCCACTCGGCCATTTGTTCATTTAACAGCAGCGGACGCGTTGGAGCATTGAACTGCGACTAGAACAATCTTTCCACTTCATGATCTTTCTGATCTTTGAAAAACTCAGTTGCATCAGCAGCACTCATTGCCAAGTCCGAATATGCGTCTGTAGCACTCCATAATTGATCCAGCGGGGCATACTTCGGATCTCCGAACTTCGTTCGCAACAAAAAGGGCTTCCCAGCCGTGATATCTCCGACCTGACGGAGCTCCTCCTTCGCCACTCTGATTTCAGAGCGGGTTTCCTTGGTTGCTTCCATGGCTTTCTTCAGGTCAGCCGCTTTTGCTTGGCTTTCCTTTCAAGAAGCTCATATCGGCCGGCGGCATCTTTCAGCTCAACATCCATCTTGGCTATCTTATCTTCGCTCTGGTGATGAGCAGCCTGTTCGGCTCTTAAGTCTTCGGCCGCCTTTAGGGCGGCCGCATCACTTCTCCTAGCTTGTTCCTTGGCTCGGGCAGGTTCTGCCCGAAGGGTCTCCATGGCGGCAGCTCCATCTGCAGTCACATCATATTATAGATACTAGCATCATGCTCCTCTTAATATTTGTTGACCACCCTAAAATACATACCTTGTGCCTCGTCAAGCCGCTTGTTCACAAGTGCAATGTCGGCATCTGCCGCGTCAAGTTGTTGCCTCAGTCCAGCAAACTTAGCAGCCTGACCAGCCACCGGACCCTCAGCCTCCTGCACATGAAAGGAGCGCGATCATTACCTGGGACTATGATCCTCTGTTTGCCGCCTCTGGACAGCAACCAGAGTCTCAGGGGCTACTATATGTATAGAGCACACCTAGCATGTGTGGTGCCATCAAAACTTTTATATTACTTTGTGTACCTCAAAACATCTTAGCAGGCTCGTAAAAGCCTCATGCGACCCACTTTTGGTGGATGAAATCCTCTCAACCACCGTACCCATTAAATTACGATGCGCCTCTGAGATAGCCGCTTGCTCCAAAAGACCCATAAGTGCGTCCGGTTGTGCACCGAATAATCCCAGACTCTTTCTGTTGCTCTCCTTAAGGAGCCGAATACTCCAGACTTCGGGTGGCCGAAGGGTTACCTTCTGGCCTTGGCGGATCAAGAGAAATCCTCCGTGATGACACCTCAGGGTCGTCCGCCCAAGGAGGCGGGGAGACAGGGGGAGGAGTTTCTCTCTACATCATCTTCGGAAGAAGATCCCCCAAAGATGAACTCTGTCGAGAAGGGCTACGAGCCGGACTACAAGATATATGTCTCGGTTATTGTCCTCAGAGATAAAACAGGATATATTTACCAAAGTACTCTTGTTCACTTACAGCTCGGTGGAGGGATGCCCCCCTTGCAGGCACTGTGCGATAAGGACGCCCTCCGGGGCAGGCCCCCCTGGTGAAGGTTTCTTCCCTCGTTTGGAAACCTTCATTTCCAAGTCTTCAGAGGCGGTCCTTTTCCTTCCTTGGGGAGAGGGGATTCTAGATTCTTCTCCCCGATTATCCTCCTTCGCGGAGACACTAATTCCCCCGGTTTGGATGAGTAATGCGTGAAGCCCGCTTTTGGCTTCTTTATTCCTCCCTTTATCTTCCCCTGATGGCACTTGATAAGGTGCGTGCTCAAGCATCCTGCCTAGTACAGGATCTGGTGAGCCTTCGAGAAGGGGGGACGAACACCTGATCATCTCCGCCTTTCTTATCCAGTCCTGGCCAAGAGCGATTTTTTCAGAATGATGTTGTGACAAATAAAAAGACAGTATGTTCAGCCGCAGAATTACTTACGTGGGTATCTAGACAGTTGCAGTTGAGACCCGCATCCTCAGTGGTGTCCGGACACTTTATTCGTGATCCGAAGAACAATCCATACATCTCTTCGAGCGTCACGTCGAAGAAGTGTTGAATAGTTCGCGGTCCTTCCGGGTTGAATTCCCACATACGGAGAGATCGATGTTGGCATGGTAGGACCCGACGAACTAGCATAACTTGCATTACCTTGACAAGACTGACATCCCTCTTAAGGAGATCTCGGATCCGACTTTGCAATGTCAGCACGTCATTAACTGGCCCCCAGTCCAGCCCCTTGTTGACCCATGACGCTAGTTGCGGCGGGGGGCCCGAGCGAAAGGCGGGGGCAGCTGCCCACTTCGTACTTCGGGGAGCTGTGATGTAAAACCACTCCCGCTGCCATAAGTTGGATGCCTCCGGGAAGGAACCCTTTGACCATAGAGCATCGTCATTGAAGCCTGGTTCAGGGGCTACTGAGGGAGTCCTGGATTAAGGGGTCTTCGGACAGCCGGACTATATACTTTGGCCGGACTATTGGACTATGAAGATACAATATTGAAGACTTCGTCTCGTGTCTGGGTGGGACTCTCCTTTGCGTGGAAGGCAAGCTTAGCGATTTGGATATGTAGATCTCCTTCTCTGGAACCAACTCCGTGTAACCCTAGCCCCCTCCGGTGTCTATATAAACTGGAGGGTTTAGTCCGTAGGACAACAACAATCATAATCATAGGCTAGCATCTAGGGTTTAGCCTCTACGATCTCGTGGTCGATCAACTCTTGTAATACTCATATCATCAAGATCAATCAAGCAGGGAAGTAGGGTATTACCTCCATCGAGAGGGCCCGAACCTGGGTAAACATTGTGTCCCCTGCCTCCTGTTACCATCGGCCTTAGACGCACAGTTCACAAGGGTGGGGGCGCGCCCCCTACCTCATGGCCCCCCACCTGTCCACGAGGGTGGGGGCGCGCCCCCTACCTCATGCCCCCCTGGACTCAACTCCAACTCTATATATTTGCTTTCAGGGAGAAAAAAATCAGAGAGCAGAATTCATCGCGTTTTATGATACGGAGCTGCTGCCAAGCCCTAAAACCTCTCGGGAGGGCTGATATGGAGTCCGTTCGAGGCTCCGGAGAGGGGAATCCATCGCCATCGTCATCATCAACCGCCCTCCATCACCAATTTCATGATGCTCACCGCCGTGCATGAGTAATTCCATCATAGGCTTGCTGGACGGTGATGGGTTGGATGAGATGTATCATGTAATCGAGTTAGTTTTGTTAGGGTTTGATCCCTAGTATCCACTGTGTTCTGAGATTGATGTTGTTATGACTTTGCTATGCTTAATGCTTGTCACTAGGGCCCGAGTGCCATGATTTCAGATTTGAACCTATTATGTTTTCATCAATATATGAGAGTTCTTGATCCTATCTTGCAAGTCTATAGTCACCTATTATGTGTTATGGTCCGTTAACCCCGAAGTGATAATAATCGGGATACTTACCGGTGATGACCATAGTTTGAGGAGTTCATGTATTCACTATGTGCTAATGCTTTGTTCTGGTACTCTATTAAAAGGAGGCCTTAATATCCCTTAGTTTCCATTAGGACCCCGCTGCCATGGGAGGGTAGGACAAACGATGTCATGCAAGTTCTTTTCCATAAGCACGTATGACTATATTCAGAATACATACCTACATTACATTGATGAATTGGAGCTAGTTCTGTGTCACCCTAGGTTATGACTGTTACATGATGAACCGCATCCGGCATAATTCTCCATCACCGATCCATTGCCTACAAGCTTTCCATATATTGTTCTTCGCTTATTTACTTTTCCGTTGCTATTGTTACAATCACTACAAAATACCAAAAACATTACTTTTGCTACCATTACCTTTTGCTACCGTTACCACTACTATCATATTACTTTGCTACTAAATACTTTGCTGCAGATATTAAGTTTCCAGGTGTGGTTGAATTGACAACTCAGCTGCTATTACTTGAGAATATTCTTTGGCTCCCCTTTTGTCGAATCAATAAATTTGGGTTGAATACTCTACCCTCAAAAACTGTTGCGATCCCCTGTACTTGTGGGTTATCAAGACTATTTTCTGGCGCCGCTGCCGGGGAAGCATAGCTCTATTCTTTGAGTCACTTGGGATTTATATCTGCTTATCATTATGAAGAACTTGAGAGATCCAAAAACGAAGATTTATCCCTCAACTACGAGGGGAGGTAAGGAACTGCCATCTAGCTCTGCACTTGATTCACCTTCTGTTTTGAGTAAGCTTGCGACACCTAAACCTGCTTTTGCTATTCGTTCTAATATCTCGCACGTTATTGATGATGCCACTTCTACTATGCATGATACTTATCATGAAACTACTTCTATGCTTGATACTACCGTGCCACTTGGTGAATTTCTTGATGAACAACTTGCTAGGGTTAGAGAGAATGAAAATATTGAATCTGATAATATTGATGAAAGTGATGATGAAGACTTGCCCGTTATTCCTAAGGGTTATGTTTTTGATAAAGAAGCTTCTTTAGCTATTTTAGCTTGCAAATATAGTTATGAACTTAAGAGGTTATTAGCTAAATGGAATAAGCAATCTCTAAATGCTAGGATGAAACCTGACCCTGCTTTTGCTACTTCACCTATCTTTGTTACTGATAAGGATTATGAATTCTCTGTTGATCATGATATAATTACTTTGGTTGATCTGATCCTTTTCATGGCTATGAATCTGAAACTGTTGTGGCACATCTTACTAAATTAAATGATATAGCCACCCTGTTCACTAATGACGAGAGAACTCGTTACTTTTATATCCTTAAACTATTTCCGTTCTCATTAAAGGGTGATGCTAAGATATGGTTTAATTCTCTTGATCCTGGTTGTGTGCGTAGTCCCTAGGATATGATTTATTACTTCTCTGCTAAATATTTCCCTCCTCATAAGAAACAAGCTGCTTTAAGGGATATATATAATTTTGTGCAAATTGAAGAAGAGAGTCTCCCACAAGCTTGGGGGAGGCTTCTCCAATTACTTAATGCTTTGCCTGATCATCCTCTTAAGAAAAATGAAATACTTGATATCTTTTATAATGGACTAACCGATGCCTCCAATGATTACCTGGATAGTTGTGCTGGTTCTGTTTTCAAGGAAAGAACACCGGATGAAGCTGAAATTCTATTGAATAATATGTTTACAAATGAAAATAATTGGACACTTCCTGAGCCAACTCCTGAGCCTATTCCTAAACCAACTCCAAAGAAGAGGGGTATTCTATTTCTCAGTCCTGAAGATATGCAAAAGGCAAAGAAATCAAAGAAATAAAAAGGTATTAAAGCCGAAGATGTTAAGAATTTACCTCCTATTGAAGAAATACACGGTCTTAATTTACTGCCTGTTGAAGAAACATATGATCTTAATCCATTACCTATTGAAGAAACTCATGGTCTTGATAACCCGACACATGTAGTAAAGGTAAATTCTCTCTATAGATATGATAAAGCTGAAATCCCATTTACTAAGTTTGCTAGCCCATGCTTAGATGAGTTTGATAAATTTATGGTTAAGCAAGAAGACTTTAATGCTTATTTTGGTAGACAATTGAAATACAATTCAAATATGTTTGAACACTTGGGATATTATATGGCTAATGTCAAAGGTGAACTTAAACTTATTAGTAAAGATACTTCTATGGTTACCACTCAAGTAGAACAAGTACTTAAGGCTCAAAATAATTTACTCAATGAATTGAATAGTAAGGATAATGATAATGTTGTTAGAGTTATGACTAGAGGTGGTAGAATGACTCAGGAACCTTTGTATCCTGAAGGCCATCCTAAGAGAATTGAGCAAGATTCTCAGAGAAATAATATAGATGCACCTAGTCCTTCTAAAAGGAAGAAAAAGAAAAATGATAGGACTTTGCATGCTTCTAGTGAACCTATTACTGAAACACCTGAGAATCCAAATGATATTTCTATCTCTGATGCTGAAACACAATCTGGTAATGAACCTGAAACAAGTGATAATGTTAATGATAATGTTCATGATGATGCTCAACCTAGTAATGATAATGATATAGAAATTGAACCTGCTGTTGCTCTTGATAACCCACAATCAAAGAATCAACGTTATGATAAGAACGACTTTGTTGCTAGGAAACATGGTAAGGAAAGAGAGCCTTGGGTTCAGAAACCCATGCCATTCCTCCCAAACCATGCAAGAAAAAGGATGATGAGGATTTTGAGCGCTTTGCTGAAATGATTAGACCTATCTTTTTGCATATGCGATTAACTGATATGCTTAAAATGAATCCTTATGCTAAGTACATGAAAGATATTGTTACTAATAAAAGAAAGATACCGGAAGATGAAATTTCCACCATGCTTTCTAATTATACTTTTAAGGGTGGAATACCAAAGAAACTTGGAGATCCCGGTGTACCAACTATACCATGCTCCATTAAAAGAAATTATGTTAAAAGTGCTTTATGTGATCTTGGAGCCGGTGTTAGTGTTATGCCTCTCTCTTTATATCGTAGACTTGATTTGAATAAGTTGACACCTACTGAAATATCTTTGCAAATGGCTGATAAATCAACTGTTATACATGTTGGTATTTGTGAGGATGTGCCTGTTGTAGTTGCAAACGTTACTATTTTAACGGACTTTGTTATTCTTGATATTCCCGAGGACGATAGTATGTCTATTATTCTTGGAAGACCCTTTTTGAATACTTCAGGGGCTGTTATTGATTGCAGTAAAGGCAATGCCACTTTTCATGTTAATGGTAATGAGCATACGGTACACTTTCCGAGGAAAAAACCTCAAGTTCATAGTATCAACTCTATTGGAAAAATTCCATCGATTATCTTTGGAGGTTTTGAATTTCCTCTTCCTACTGTCAAAAATAAATATGATATTCTTGTTATTGGGGAGGTGCAGATCCCCACTGAGTAACATAGTGTTATTCGAAATTTCTCTGGTTCCATGTTATTCGGAATGAGTTCGTTAACAAGACTTGATCAACCTTGTTAGTGGATTCCTTTTGATGAGCATGAGATGGATGAAACTAGAAGGCACAACCTTCTGTACCCTCCTCTTACTTTCTGTTATTTATACTAAATAAAATAAAAATAGTATTTTCTGTCTGTTATCTGAATTATCCATGCAATATAAAAATACTCTGAAAATAAAAGTTCTCCAAATGCCCTGAAATTTAAATATGATTTTTTCTGGAGTATTTGAGAATATTTGGCACTGAGAACGCAGCAGGAGGAGCTGGCACCTGGCCACGAGGGTCAGGGGCACGCCCCCTGCCTCATGGGCCCACAGTGGCCCTCCTCCACTTATCCCTTCACCCACACACTCCTTCTTCCTCCCACAAACACGAAAATTCAGTTCATATCCGAGTCCAAGCTCATTTTGCTGCCATTTTCGATCTCCTTGCTCAAAGCACCTCTCACAAAACTGCTTGGGGAGATTGTTCCTTGAAAATAATGAAGAGACTTTTGAGGGGCTCATCGAGCCGAAGCTCAAAGGAAAAAGCATAGAAGCCCAAGTATAATCTGCCTCGCACCGCGGAGGTTCGGTCGTGTGAATGGCCTTCCAATGATTTCTTGAGAGCAGCCGGGATTTATGAAGATTTTTATGAATTCGCTGAGAATGTAGGCCTCACCGCTTTCCTCCATGACCAACGCGATCAGTATCTCTTACTCACAAATATCTTTGTGCAAAACTTTCATTTCCACTCTAGGTGCTCACCACCTACGGTGGAGTTTTATTTATATGATGAGCGCAAGGAGATGTCACTTTATGATTTTTGTCGGGTTTGTTTGGTCCCTTTCGAGGGCACGGTAGAGGAACCACATCGCGCCGATGTGGATGGGTTTATTGATACCATCACTGTAGGGAAAACGAGGAAGGTTTCCGATGCACGAATCACTAGCATACATTTTCCTGTTTTATGCTACTTTGCCATATTTGCTAGTCATTGCTTAATTGGTCGCTGAAACTTGGAAACCTTAGTGTTCCTGATATTATTATTTTGTTCCATGGTTTATTCAGTGATAACTCTGTTAGTATGGGCGGTATTATTGCTAAATGGTTAAGTCTGAACCGTACAAAGCACTACAAAAAAAAGACACATCCATGACATTTTGGGTCGAACAAATTTTTTTCTGTCATACATATGACACTTCTATGACGATAATTGTGACAAAACCCGGTATCATCATAGATGTGGTGGGCTCCTACTTCTATGACAAAAAATCATGACAAAAAATGGGCTTTTCGTCCTGGGCGGGCCGGAGACGCAGATGCATGACATTCTTTGGGCCATCCATGACGGAAAAAACAGTGGTAGAAGCGAGGGCGAGGAAAATTTCGGGGAGTTCCCGGTTACGGTGGGAGGTCGGGGGCCGAGCGATGCACGTTTCTCTCATACACGTATGCGCATGTGTGCGAGGCGTTGGCCCTAACTGAACCCGAGCGAGGCGTTGGGTTCTAACTAAACCCGAGCGATTGCACAGCAGGCTACGCGTTACTGAACCCGAGCGATCGATCGATGGCTGTTAACTGAACTCGATCGAGCGATTCCTTCGCTACTGCTGCTAACTGAAGCCGATCGATGCTACCTCTGGATGAACAGTGAGCATTGCG